>NC_137855.1:2500-5000 GCF_948465745.1 Chenopodium album
CCCTAAACCCTAAACCCTAAACCCTAAACCCTAAACCCTAAACCCTAAACCCTAAACCCTAAACCCTAAACCCTAAACCCTAAACCCTAAACCCTAAACCCTAAACCCTAAACCCTAAACCCTAAACCCTAAACCCTAAACCCTAAACCCTAAACCCTAAACCCTAAACCCTAAACCCTAAACCCTAAACCCTAAACCCTAAACCCTAAACCCTAAACCCTAAACCCTAAACCCTAAACCCTAAACCCTAAACCCTAAACCCTAAACCCTAAACCCTAAACCCTAAACCCTAAACCCTAAACCCTAAACCCTAAACCCTAAACCCTAAACCCTAAACCCTAAACCCTAAACCCTAAACCCTAAACCCTAAACCCTAAACCCTAAACCCTAAACCCTAAACCCTAAACCCTAAACCCTAAACCCTAAACCCTAAACCCTAAACCCTAAACCCTAAACCCTAAACCCTAAACCCTAAACCCTAAACCCTAAACCCTAAACCCTAAACCCTAAACCCTAAACCCTAAACCCTAAACCCTAAACCCTAAACCCTAAACCCTAAACCCTAAACCCTAAACCCTAAACCCTAAACCCTAAACCCTAAACCCTAAACCCTAAACCCTAAACCCTAAACCCTAAACCCTAAACCCTAAACCCTAAACCCTAAACCCTAAACCCTAAACCCTAAACCCTAAACCCTAAACCCTAAACCCTAAACCCTAAACCCTAAACCCTAAACCCTAAACCCTAAACCCTAAACCCTAAACCCTAAACCCTAAACCCTAAACCCTAAACCCTAAACCCTAAACCCTAAACCCTAAACCCTAAACCCTAAACCCTAAACCCTAAACCCTAAACCCTAAACCCTAAACCCTAAACCCTAAACCCTAAACCCTAAACCCTAAACCCTAAACCCTAAACCCTAAACCCTAAACCCTAAACCCTAAACCCTAAACCCTAAACCCTAAACCCTAAACCCTAAACCCTAAACCCTAAACCCTAAACCCTAAACCCTAAACCCTAAACCCTAAACCCTAAACCCTAAACCCTAAACCCTAAACCCTAAACCCTAAACCCTAAACCCTAAACCCTAAACCCTAAACCCTAAACCCTAAACCCTAAACCCTAAACCCTAAACCCTAAACCCTAAACCCTAAACCCTAAACCCTAAACCCTAAACCCTAAACCCTAAACCCTAAACCCTAAACCCTAAACCCTAAACCCTAAACCCTAAACCCTAAACCCTAAACCCTAAACCCTAAACCCTAAACCCTAAACCCTAAACCCTAAACCCTAAACCCTAAACCCTAAACCCTAAACCCTAAACCCTAAACCCTAAACCCTAAACCCTAAACCCTAAACCCTAAACCCTAAACCCTAAACCCTAAACCCTAAACCCTAAACCCTAAACCCTAAACCCTAAACCCTAAACCCTAAACCCTAAACCCTAAACCCTAAACCCTAAACCCTAAACCCTAAACCCTAAACCCTAAACCCTAAACCCTAAACCCTAAACCCTAAACCCTAAACCCTAAACCCTAAACCCTAAACCCTAAACCCTAAACCCTAAACCCTAAACCCTAAACCCTAAACCCTAAACCCTAAACCCTAAACCCTAAACCCTAAACCCTAAACCCTAAACCCTAAACCCTAAACCCTAAACCCTAAACCCTAAACCCTAAACCCTAAACCCTAAACCCTAAACCCTAAACCCTAAACCCTAAACCCTAAACCCTAAACCCTAAACCCTAAACCCTAAACCCTAAACCCTAAACCCTAAACCCTAAACCCTAAACCCTAAACCCTAAACCCTAAACCCTAAACCCTAAACCCTAAACCCTAAACCCTAAACCCTAAACCCTAAACCCTAAACCCTAAACCCTAAACCCTAAACCCTAAACCCTAAACCCTAAACCCTAAACCCTAAACCCTAAACCCTAAACCCTAAACCCTAAACCCTAAACCCTAAACCCTAAACCCTAAACCCTAAACCCTAAACCCTAAACCCTAAACCCTAAACCCTAAACCCTAAACCCTAAACCCTAAACCCTAAACCCTAAACCCTAAACCCTAAACCCTAAACCCTAAACCCTAAACCCTAAACCCTAAACCCTAAACCCTAAACCCTAAACCCTAAACCCTAAACCCTAAACCCTAAACCCTAAACCCTAAACCCTAAACCCTAAACCCTAAACCCTAAACCCTAAACCCTAAACCCTAAACCCTAAACCCTAAACCCTAAACCCTAAACCCTAAACCCTAAACCCTAAACCCTAAACCCTAAACCCTAAACCCTAAACCCTAAACCCTAAACCCTAAACCCTAAACCCTAAACCCTAAACCCTAAACCCTAAACCCTAAACCCTAAACCCTAAACCCTAAACCCTAAACCCTAAACCCTAAACCCTAAACCCTAAACCCTAAACCCTAAACCCTAAACCCTAAACCCTAAACCCTAAACCCTAAACCCTAAACCCTAAACCCTAAACCCTAAACCCTAAAC